>NC_056732.1:1668935634-1668965634 GCF_019279795.1 Protopterus annectens
TGGGTTGGAAACGGTGGCATTGACAAAAAGGCAGGAGTCAGAACTGAAGGTGACAGAGTTAAAGATGCTAAGATTTGCATTGGGTGGCTACTGGCCTGAAATTGTCCATTAAAGCGACGAAACAAGTCATGGGCATTCAGAATTGCCATTGAGCTGAAACACCTGATGTTCATAAGGTTCATTTGCATATATCCCATGTGCCTCTGATACAACAGGTTTGGGAGGTCACTCAGTGGAAGTTCTAGCTTTGCTGGAGTTTTCATTTTTGTTTTTAGTAATTCCAAAGTTCAAAATGCTCACTCTACATCAGTTGCTACCACTTCTAGAAAAGGATTCCTGGCTGGTAACCTTGGATCTCAGTGGCTTATCTACACATTCCTATCAGGGAAAGTTGCAAGCAGTACCTTCGTTTCAGAGTGCGCGAGCAACATTGCTAATTCTCTGCGCTGCCCTTTGGCTCATCTACTGCTCCCAGAGTCTTCACAAAGTGCTTTGCCCCAGTCATTGCTTTTTGTAGGCAGAAGAAAATGCAGATTTACCCATACTTGGACGACTATCTGATTCAAGCAAGTTCTCAAGAACAGCTATTAAAGGATCTGGAATTCATAAAGACTCTTCTCTCTTCCTTGGGTTACACTCTCAATGTGGGAAAATCGAAATTGGTACCATTCAAGAAGATAACATTCCTGCGAGCGAGTCTGAACACAGCCGCCCAGGTGATGTATCTTACCCAGGAGAAGCAGACAACTCTTTCAGTTTACTTCAAGGACTTGGCAAGCCTGTCCCAGCTCCCTGCAAGGAAGTAACTGCAAGCTAAGCTCTGGTATTCATGGCATCTTGTATTCTCATGATTCCATATGCAAGACTGCATATGAGGAAATTGCAATGGCACCTCAAGAACATTTGGTGTCAACACTCAGAGGACCTGGATATGATGATTCCTCTGCTTCCATCTCTACAGAAGGAGTTTCTATGGTGGGCAACACAACAGCCTGTCTACAAAACAAAGGCATGCCTTTTCGAACACCTCTTGCCACTCAAGTTCTGACTACAGAAGCATCGGACTACACCTTGGGAGCACACCTGGATGGCAGATGCGTACAGGGACGTTGGAACGCCCAGCAGATGCACCTGCACATAAATCAAAGAGTTGGTTGCAGTTGGCCTTACTGGCTTTCAAGCATAGTCTTTCTCCAGGTACCCTGCTTGTCAGGACAGACAACACTACGGTCATGTGGTACATCAACAAGCAGGGAGGGACTCGCTCTTACTCCCTGTGCAGGCAAAGCATGAATCTTTGGTCCATGGCAGCATACCTGGACCTGCATCATCTAGCTCAGTTTCTTCCAGGAAGGCTCAATGTTTTGGCAGACCAGTTGAGCAGGCAAACCCTGGATCCTCACAAGTGGCAGCTGAACAGAGCAGTTTTTTACAGCATCATTCAACGTTGGGGCACTCCTCAGGTGGATCTTTTCTCCTCCCCAGACAACCATCTGCTACCTCTCTTTTGCACCAGGCAGCAGCACAGCAGAGCTTGGAAAGTGGATGCTGTGTCCTTCCCTTGGACGTTGCTATCAGTGTACACCTTCCCTCCTCTTCTTCCCAGAGTATTGGTGAAGAAAAGGGATGAATGTCCAAGGACTGTTCTCATAACTCTGGACTGGCCCATACAGCATTGGTATCCGCTGCTTCGCAGTCTCTCCCATCTTCCTCCTTGGCATCTTCCTCTGAAGCCAAATCTTTTGGTTCAGAAAAGAGGAAACATTCTACATCCTCATCTTCAGTCTCTCCATTTGGCAGCTTGGCTCATTGTATGACTCCTTCCCTTTCTTCCTCCCTTTCCCAACAGGTGGTTGACATGCTGAGGGAGGCCAGGAGGCCTAGCACTAGGAAATCCTATGCTGGCAAACAGGAAAGGTTCTCTCAATGGATGCAGGCTAGAGGGGAGTCTGCTTCTCAACCTACCCTTCCTCTGATCCTGGAATACCTGGCTGATTTGCTTCAGGGTGGTCTTTATTTTTCCTCTATCAAGATCCATGCTTCAGCCATCTGTGCTCATTGTTCTCTTGAACAGCCCATTTTCTCTCATCCCCTGATGAAAATGTTTATCAGAAGTGCTTGCAATCTAAAACTTCCCAGAAGAGCACCTACTCCAGCCTGGGATCTTAATTTTGTTCTGGAGAAACTCACTCTTCCTCCTTTTGAGCCAGCTGCCTCTACAGATTTAAAGTTTCTTTCTTGGAAGACCGCCTTTCTCTTGGCTATAACTTCAGCAAGGAGGGTTTTGGAGCTGCAAGCTTTGATGGTTGTGGAACCTTTTCTTATTTTCCATGCAGATAGTCTCTGTGAGGACTAATCTCTCCTTTATGCCTAAGGTGGTTTCCAGCCTGACTCTTAATCAGTCCATACTACCTTCTTTCCTAATCCCCACAATAGAGGTGAAAGGATCTTACATTCTCTTGATGTGCACAGACAGCTCAGGTTTTACCTGGACAGGACTAAGGACCTTCGGAAATCAGCACAGTTATTGGTCATTTTTGCCCCTGGAGCCTAGGGCAAGGCTATGTCTGAGCAGACCATTTCTAAATGGATTGGACACTGCATTACTTTTTGTTATTCTTTTCATGGCAAAGCTCTGCCTCAGGGGGTTAGGACCCACTCTAGTAGGGCGGCTTCCACTTCGGCAGCCTTTCTAAGGGGTGTCCCTACTTAAGACATTTTGGAGCCTGCCACTTGGTCTTCTGTTCATACTTTAACAAAGCATTATAATTTGCCTCTGTTTTCCAGAGCCAGGGCGGGTTTGCCACTGTGGTGTTGCAGGGCATTATCTCCAATCCTTGATGCTGTTGGCTCCTCCCCCCTTTTTTCTCTGGGCTTCGGTAATTAACCCATTTGTTAGGACTGCAACAGTGAAACACTATGAACATAGTACAGTTGCATACACTTACCATAATAAATGTAGATGTTCGAGTGTATTCACTGTTGCATTCCTGGTTTCTTCCCTCATTCCCCCTTTTTGTGGTCCTCTCCTTTTCTTTTTTCCTGAGGTACAGGCTTAACTTGTTATTTGTCAATTTGGTTTTTGATTTAAGCCTTACTTTTTGGGGGCTCCTGACTGTTTTGGCAAGAAAGACTGAGGAAGTGACGTTGGCTGCCTCCTTTTGTATCGGACGCCCTGATGTCCTTTACAACCGACGGCAACCAACGTCATTTTTACTTACCTTTGGTATTCTGGCCAGCTGATGGCTACCGGGAGCCGGATAATCCATTTGTTAGGACTGCAACAGTGAATACACTTGAACATCTACATTTATGGTAAGTGTACACAACTGTACTTTCCCACATCATCCTTCAAAGATCCAAGCATCTGAACCATCTGAGCCATATATGTCCATCATTTCACACCAGTTGGCATCTGATAGGTTCGTCCCTTCTCCAAACCACCCTCCCTAGGGTTGGTTGAAGCTGGCTTAGTGCTTTATACAGGTTATTCAAAGTTACCAGTCAGACACAATCAACCTTCTGTATCGAAAGTCCCTTAATTTAAATGGAATAGAGAAGTTCCTTCACAGAAGGATTCTGACTGCCATGATTCTGAGACAGATGAAGAACTGGATTATAGATCCCAACTGCCTTTCCTCCCACAATTATAGCACAGATAATGAGGACACAGTGTCCTCAGGCCTTCCTTAGAGGGCATATCATTTAGAGATGCTCTGTGATGAGGAGCACTTCAGAAAACAGTCAGCAGAGGCCTTTTGTCCCTGAAAAGAAAGATGTTGACCTCCTTTGGCTGAGTATCCCAGGCCTTTGATGTTCTATCTATTCCTAGACCCCTCCTCGTTTGCCCCAGAAGTGTCTGAACATTTTAAAAAGTTGCAGGACTCTTACAAGTTTTGGTATAAGAACCCAGTGGCTGATCCAATTACAGTGCCCTTACTGACTGCTAGAGGAGCATAAGTGGTGGAAGGGTGTAACACATGTCCTAGTTGAATGAGAGAGCAGACCACTGGAAAGCTTACACAGCAGAACCTCCAGCCGTCCGAGCCTTGAACTGCCAGACCCATCTTCTGAAGTTTCAGGCTGATATTGTCCAACATCTAGTGGAAGATACTGGGGGAGATAAAGATGCCACTTTGAAGGCTACAGTTTTAGCCCAAGCCCAGAATACTTTGCGGATGAGTAGGCATGCTATAAAATGCACATAATGTTGTGGGTGTATTCCTGACTATGGGCTTGGTCACTGCCAGAGGATATCAAGGTGTGACTTCTTGATAGCCACCTTGACAAAGGTTTGTTCTTCAGACATGATTACCCCCCAGTCCCCCCAAGTGCATCAGAAATTACCCCACCAAGCAGTGGCCCTAGGTCTGAAGGCAAGGATGTGGAAAACCCACCTATAGGTAAGAAAGATGGTCAGAAGAGATGGCAGAAAAAAGACCAATAGAATTTAGGAGCATTTGAGACTACTACTACTTTCTTTCTCCAGTCCAGTCCTATAAATTCCCACCTTGAACTTTAACCCTTCTCTTGTAACTCCCCCAAAACCAGAAGATAGGTAGCTGGTTGGCCACCTTCTTCCATAACCAGGTAAAAAAAAAATGGACAACTGGTTTCTAGAAATCATGTTGAAGAGCTAAAGATTGTAAGTTTTTGTTCCAGTAGTAAATGCAGAGTATCCCTTCTGTATTTCAAGAACCAAGAACATCTGATTGACCTTCTCTTGCTGGAGATAATGACCTAAGGGACCATAGAAGTAGTCTCCAAGTGTCAGACTCTTTCTGGTACCAGGGAAAGAGGGTATTGGAGACCATCTTGAGTGGAAAGTTTTCAAGAAAACACACACATTTGTGCAAAACATAAAAATGTTACTGTAGACAAGGTCTGCCTGAATTATTTGAATAGTCTAAAGGAGCCGTAGGTGGGATGAATTCACTGTAACAGAGGGGTGTGACTGAATAATGAGCACAACGAGGGTAATTTGTGTAAAATACATATCCTATAGGGATCAGTACGCATGTATCAAATAAACTGTACAGCAGTATAATGGAGTTTAGGAGCATAGTGCGTCTTACAACATAACTTGTAATTTGATAACTTCCATGCTTACTTATTCTCACAGTTTGCTACTGGATTCAGGGCAGAGCAAACCAAGAGGTGGGTTGGAGGTTAACATAATGGGTAAGGTATCCCCCCCCCCCCCACACACACACACAGAGTAAAGGGTTTGATTCTCACTCTTGAGAGAAATTGGCTACGGTTAAAATGGCCCACAGGGGCAGGTAACCTAGTAATTGGCTATGAAGCTATAAGAACTGCAGGATGATGCTTCCTTGCATCTCTTGGGCATGAGAGTCTGTGCTTTTGTGCTGCTTTAAGTAAGAAGCTTAGAAATGAGAAATGTGCTTCAGGTGTACAGCAGGCTCCCAAAATGTACTGCCCCTGGTAAGCCACTTGCATGTACCACTTTGATGCTTATAGCTGAATAGTCCCTGTAGGAGATGTCTGCAGACGTTGTGCACCAGAGCTGCTTGCAGTAATACGTGGGCATAAGGGTGATTAAAGAGGACTATTGCAGTGGGTCCAGAATACTGACTGATATCATTGCGCAAGATCTAGTTCTCATACAGTACAGTAATGCTGTTAGCGATACACCAAGTCTCGGGGGTTCTGTCTTAAAGGAGGTGACTAAATTGGCATTTTTAAAACAAAGAAAGTGCAAGAGTACCTCATTTGTTAGGTATCTGCCACCTGTCTTAACTTCTTAAAAATGTTTTTTTTAATTAAGCTGAACAATGGGGGTTTGGGGTTGCGGGTTCAGCAGCCCACTTTACAAATGGAATTAAAATCTTTCCAGAATCTTGTCAGAAAACCTTAGCAGCAGTATCCGACCATCTGCACTAGCACTGTAACATTTCTGAGAACTGCACAAATGCCCTAGCGAGGTTCATACTGTACATTTCTGAGAACTGCATGAATGCCCTAGCGAGATCCACACTGTAACATTTCTGAGAACTGCACAAATGCCCTAGCGAGGTCCAGTGTTCTACATTAATGTCAGCCTAAGCTATATAATTCAAACGATACTGAATTGGATTACGATCATTGCCTGTTGTGTATATTTCTGCTGTTTTACTTCTCAGTGTGTTTTCATACTTTGTGACCAGTGTCACAACATGGTATCGTCCTATGTATTTTCTTTCCTGGTCATTGTTGCCAGTCCAACCCTTTGGTGCTCCTGGAAGCAGTTATGATGCAGATGTACTGTCCTAATAGTAGCAGCAGTTGTATAAATGGAACAGAATTGGATGACGTCTGATCTGTGTGCATACATATGTCCATTTAGTTTGGACCTTAAATATAGGATGTTGAACACACATCTGGTACACAGTGTATGTATGTTTAAAATGCTTACATTGAAGAGATGATCAGAAGGCTAGTTTGTATGTTTTCATATACTCCTTTGTTAAGCGGACCCAAAAGGTCAGATGATTGTGGATTTTGCGAAAAGGATGAACATGGCTGTGGTGAATACGTATTTTAAGAAGAGGGAGGAGCATAGGGTGACGTACAAGAGTGGAGGAAGATACACACAAGTGGATTATATCCTATGTAGGAGGGCTAGTCTGAAGGAAATTGGAGACTGTAAAGTGGTGACAGGGGAAAGTGTAGTTAAGCAGCATAGAATGGTAGTCTGTAGCATGACGTTGGTGATCAAGAAGAGGAGGAGGTGTGTGAAAGCGGTGCCAAGGATTAAATGGTGGAAGTTTAAAAAGGGTGATTGTGAGGTGGAGTTCAGGGAACAGTTAAGACAGGCACTGGGAGACAGTGAAGAGTTACCAAATAGCTGGGTAACTAAAGCAGAGCTAGTAAGGGAGACTGCTAGAAAGGTGCTTGGTGTGACATCTGGACAGAGGAAGGAGGACAAGGAGACCTGGTGGTGGAATGAGGAAGTACAGGAGAGTATACAGAGGAAGAGGCTGGTGAAGAAGAAGTGGGATTGTAAAGTAGACAGGAGTATAAGGAGATGAGACGCATGGCAAAGAGAGAGGTGGCGAAGGATAAGGCATATGGAGAGTTGTATGAGAGGTTGGACACTAAAGAGGGAGAAAAGGACCTGTACTAGACAGAGGGACAGAGCTGGGAAAGATGTGCAGCAGGTAAGTGTGATAAAGGATAGTGAGGGAAACGTACTCACAAGTGAGGAGAGTGTTAAGCAGATGGAAAAAGTACTTTGAAGGGCTGATGAATGAAGAGAATGAGAGAGAGAAGGTTGGATGATGTGGGGATAGTGAATCAGGAAGTGAAACAGATTAGCAAAGAGGAAGTAAGGACAGCTATGAAGAGGATGAAGAATGGAAAGGCTGTTGGCCCAGATGACATACCAGTGGAAGCATGGAGGTGCTTAGGTGAAATGGCAGTGAAATTTTTAACCAGATTGTTTAATGAAATTTTGGAAAGTCAGAGGATGCCTGAGGAGTGGAGAAGGTGTTTTGGTACCTATCTTTAAGAATAAGGGTGATGTGCAGAGCTGCAGTAACTACAGAGGGATAAAACTGATCAGTCACAGCTTGAAGTTATGAGAAAGAGTAGTGTAAGCTAGGTTAAGAAGGGAGGTGATGATTAGTGATCAGCAGTATGGTTTCATGCCAGGAAAGAGCACTACAGATGCAATATTTGCTCTGAAAGTGTTGTTGGAGAAACACAGAGAAGGTCAGAAGGAGTTGCATTGTGTCTTTGTGGACTTAGAGAAAGTATATGACAGGGTGCCTAGAGAGGAGTTGTGGTATTGTATGAGGAAGTCGGGAGTGGCAGAAAAGTATGTAAAAGTGGTACAGGATATGTACGAGGGTAGTGTGACATTGGTGAGGACTGCAGTGGGAGTAACAGATACGTTTAAGGTGGAGGTGGGATTACACAAGGATCAGCTCTGAGCCCTTTATTTGCAGTGGTGATGGACAGGTTGACAGATGAGATCAGACAGGAGGTCCCATGGACTATGATGTTTGCAGATGATATTGTGATATGTAATGAGAGTAGGGACCAGGTTGAGGAGACCCTGGAGAGGTGGAGATGTACTTTAGAGAGGAGAGGAGTAGAGGTCAGCAGGGCTAAAACAGAATATATGTGTGTAAATGTGAGAGAGGGTAGAGGAATGGTGAGGATGCAGGGAGTAGAGTTGGTAAAGGTGGATGAGTTTAAGTACTTGGGATCAACAGTTCAGAGTAATGGTGAGTGTGGAAGAGAGGTGAAGAAGAGAGTACAGGCAGGTTCGAATGGGTGGAGAAGAGTGTCAGGAGTGATTTGTGACAGACTGGTACCAGTAAGAGTGAAAGGGAAGGTCTACAAGAGGGTAGTGAAACCAGCTATGTTATATGGGTTGGAGACTGTGGCATGAACGAAAAGGCAGGAGTCAGAGCTGGATGTGGCAGAGTTAAAGATGTTAAGATTTGCACTGGGTGTGAATAGGATGGACAGGATTAGGAATTCGTATATTAGAGGGTCAGCTCAAGTTGGACAGTTTGGAGACAAAGCAAGAGAGGCGAGATTGCGTTGGTTTAGACATGTGCTGAGGAGGGATGCTGGGTATATTGGGAAAAGGATGCTAAGGATGGAGCTGCCAGGTAAGAGGAAAAGAGGCAGGCCTAAGATAAGGTTTATGGATGTGGTGAGAGAGGACATGCAGGCGGTTGGTGTGAAAGAACATGATGCAGAGGACAGGAAGAAATGGAAACAGAAGATCCGCTGTGGCGACCCCTAACGAGAACAGCCGAAAGAAGATGATGATGTTAAGAGGACCCAAGAACCCCATTTCATGGGTAACGTAGGATCACTGTCTGGTTAAATTATATGCTCAGAATCGTACTGCAGACACATGGAGATTGAGATCATCACAGCCGTGATTACAGGATGAAGCTGAAAAACAGTTCATAACCTTTATCCTTTGTGATAAAATACAAGGTTCAATATGCCATCAACTGCTTGGCTACATCTCTGGCTTTTCAGCACTCAGCTGAAACTTCCCCTAATCTAACAAACTCAAAAACACCCTATCCCAACAGAACCAACTCCTAAACCCAAATATATATTAGTTTAACTGAAAAAATTTTTGAAAAGCTGGAAGCATTGCCCACAATTCCAATTCAGTACAGTGTTTAAAAAGTGATTTATATACTACCCACACAAACTCATTAAACACAACCCCCTCAAAAAATGTCCGCCTAAATCTGCCCCTAGAAAGCAAAGTTGTTGTTTTTATATGAAAAAAGTTGAGTAGTAAAGAAAAACACAACAGTTATTAATTTGGCAAACTCTGTGGGCCTGATTCTTACCTACTCAAAAGATGAGCTACACTGTAATACCATAAAACTAACAAAAAATTAATGTAACCTTCACTAAGCTGCCAGAATGAATCTAATAAACTGAAGTGTGAAGTGTCATTGCAGACAGAACTTCTTAACTAGAGGACGAGTCTTTAATGCAGCACATTCCATTCATATAAATGTACACAATCCTAGCTAAAGCCATCATGAGTAGAAACATAGGCAGTTATAAAAGGGGAACCCCTACTCTGATATAAAGGGATATATGGAGTAGCACACTCCATTCATATAAATGTACACAATCTAGCTAAAGCCATCATGAGTAGAAACATAGGCAGTTATAAAAGGGGAACCCCTACTCTGACATAAAGGGATATATGGAGTATTTTGAGGTTTAATTTGGGCAGTACCCCAACTATTTGAAATATCTTGTACCATACGATGAAATTGTTGGTTTCCTAAATCTCTAGTCCATGTATACATTATAGGTATATACATGTATATAATATATATATATATATATATATATATATATATATATATATATATATAAAATGTGTGTGTGTGTATTGTGCGCATGTGTGAATATGTGGGAGCACTGAATTTTGTCGAATGTCATTTTGCTCAACAAAATTTGGTTGACAAAACAGAATGTTGACAGGTCACACAGTTCTTAGGGTAGCGGATTATGCCCTCTCCCTGATATTATGTGATCCCAGAGTTAATATCTTTAATGAGCAGGGGTGTGGGGTGCATGTTTTTTCTTCAGTGTTTTAAGTTTTAGTATGCATCAAGATTGTTGCTTGGTGCATGTGTGCATGCACAGAGCGGCAACCTGTAAATGATGCTCAAGTTCAATTAGCTACTCAATCAACTGATTGGAGCAACAGGGCGGATAGGTGTGCCCATCCTGGGAGGGAGAGATATGCTGGAGCATCATCCAAAGGATCCTGGTGGAAGTCAGAGTCCTGGGATATTTTACTGAGCTGGAGAGGCAGAGGGAATGGAGTATGGTGGATGTACCTGCCCTACAGCAGGGGACAAGGCTTTCTCTCAGTGTGGTCCCCCAGTTGCTAGCCCAGCTTATGTGTTAATGTCCGTACAGAGGCATGGGGAGATGGATTAGATAAAAATCCCCAATGTGCGGTCAGATGACAGTCTTTCTGCCAGCTCGTCTCATCTGTTACCCAGCTCGAGGACTTCTTATCAAGGAGGGAGTCTGTCTCAGTGAACACTTGAGGGTTCACAAGGAAGGGACTTGCAAGGGACATTATTGTGATGCAGGAGATGACTTGATGATCAGTGTGGGACCAAAAAAAAAGGGAAAACGTGATTATAATCTAAGAAACTTGTCATAATTTTTTTATAGTGCATGATACTGTACCTACACATACAGTTGCAGAAAAAAGGTATAGAAAAGCAAAATATTTTACAGCTTTGAAAACTTCTAACACACAGCACTTTTCATGCTTTTTTTTAGTACAGAGAAAAAACGAAACTGTTGCATTACAGCTGTAACAGAGTACTGTCTCATCGACAGTGGCCAAAAGTAAGGTACATCTTAGATCCTTTGACAGCTTTGATAGCTAAAAGCATGCAATAGTTTTGTGGTGCCACACAAGTGCACAGAATGTGTGGAAGCATGAAGTATATTTCCGGTTTTAATGTTGTTTTCAGCTTCCCTATTCTGTTCTGTATTGGCACTGTCATGCCCTCATGTAAGATGAGCAGAACAACACTGAAAAGTTGTCCTTTTCCATGATTTTGGAATGTAATTACGGTGCTCCTTTTACTGCATTTTTGTTTTATGTACGTGTCGCTCATGCATCATCAGAACATTTATTTCTGTTTTGTGTGTGGAATCAGCATGCTATTCTTTGCCTTATCTTAGCCCCACTTATGTAAAAGGAAGTAATGCAAATGCATATACGGTTTGTTCAAGAAATAGATACTGGTACTTAAAATGCTTACCGCTATCTAGAACAGCTACTATTACACACTAATCTGGCATTACTTTAATAAACATACAGATTGATAACTAAAAATAGACCCTGAGTCTGAATAGGCAAACTTAATAAGATTAAGTTATGAACTGAAGCAGCCAGATTGGAACATAGTATTATTGCTACAGCTTGGACCTGATTGTAAAGAAGCATCCAGTCAAAAAAACTGGGTCTGATTCTGAAGAACTTAGCTAAGTAACATCAGAATGACTTTGTTAAAAGTAGCCATAAAACTAACTTGATTTAACTTTTAATGCACTGCTAAATTAATGCAGGGAAAATACCAGATGTTAAAAATCCACTAATTAATTTTAATGGGAAACAATAATTCAAACTAGTGTGTGTATATATATGTGTGTGTATATGTATGTATATATATATATATATATATATATATATATAAATAATGTGTGTGTATGTAATGTGTGTATATGTATGTATATATATATATAAATAATGTGTGTATATGTATGTGTATATATATATATATAAATAATGTGTGTGTATGTAATGTGTGTGTATATGTATATATATATATATATATATATATAAATAATGTGTGTGTATGTAATGTGTGTGTATGTATATATCTCTCTCTCTCGCTGTAGATGTGTGTGTATATATATATATATATATATATATATATATATATATATATATATTTGTATGTACACTGGCGCACACATCTGTATATAGAGCTATATATAGATATATCAATGACCTATAGCATTGCTGTTCATCACAAAATGTATTCCCTATTTGTACAGCTTCAGGTTTTTCAGGCATCATACTCCATACCCACATTATGCTGTAATATGTATATGACTTCTTAACTGCCTTTATTATTTTAGCCATGTCAGACTAACTTGACATATATTTCTGTTTGCAGACCCAGGAAGTTTAGTCTTATCAAGTGAACAAGTCTAATTTGAGTCAACAAGATACAGACGATGTGGGGCTTTTTGATTTGACCCACTGCAGTGAAGCTGTCCCTTAAGATTTTATACTGTAGGCTCTTACTTTAATTTTCAAAGTTCTCTTTGTTGTCTCTTTGGACCTCCATTTGGATTGTATTTGGAGTGCACGGGGTTGCATTCTGTAAGATGATGTAATCGGACTTCAGGAGACATGAGAAAGTCGCATCATACCCTAGATTACATTGAGATGTGCACATACTTAACTTTATTTGGTCACATAGGTGAACTCTGAATGACCAGACTTCAGAGCAAGTGTGGAAGTGATACCCTAATGCCTAGATTATGTTGAGATGTACTTGTTACTTGCTTTGTTTGTTCTCATGGGTGAAACCTAACACACCTGCTTCCGGCTATGTATGAGGAAAAAATAGCACCATAACACAGTAGCTTAGATTTATTTTGTAGCTTATATATTTTTTAATATTTTTTGTTTTGTATCGATATTGTGCAGCAAAGTAAAGTGGCCCTGCTTTTGGCTTAAAGGCTTCTAATGTAAAACTCAAATTATAAAAATAAAAAGTGGACTGTTTCATATTCCCTTAGAAATTATTTTTCAGAGGGCTTGTTCAATCACTTTCTTTTTATTAGACTGACTCTGCAGTGTGCAGAGATAAAGCCTTCAATTTATCTCAGACATTACATATTCAGGTATCGGGCCAAGTGCCAGAAGATCCTGGTAGGAGAAAGTATGATTCCCCATCCAGTAGACAGAGGTAGCATCTAGTTGACTGGTCACCACCATGTAATTGGGGGCTTGTGTAGCAGTGAAAATGGCCAAGCCTGAAGATGCGGACTTAGTGATCCCATGATGGTAATGGTAGCCATCATTAGAGGGTGGGTAGAAGTATGCACATGTGTGGAAGGAGGGAGTTGACTGCCGAGGGATAGTGTGGTTAGTTGTTTCACCCACAAGGATGCAGGTTAAGTCCTCACTTACAAATATTTACACTTGTTCTGTGTAATAAACGGGTGAGGTTGAGATTCCAATGTCAACTACACAGAGCCCATTTCTAGAGTGGTTAATGGGTATACATTGCAAGTAATAGCTGCTGAAAATGAAAGCAGTGCCTTTTAATTAACACCCCGAGAGTCCCGGGCTGCTGGATTTCCTCCGGACTCTATTAACATCATTGGGATTCAAACTCCTAGATTGAAATACAGATATGTGCAGTTCTTCGTTGTGTTGATAATAAGCACTGACGGACGTATCCTGGAGTGCAGTGGAAGATGTCACTTGTTAAGTGCCAAGACACAGAGGTCCTTTGGCCTTCAAACTTTCAGCAGTGTATAAAAAGTAGCACTCGTTATTTCATTAGAAGGATGCCGCATAATTTTATGGTGGTGCCCTGAAGTCGGGGTCTCTCTGCTTAACAGGTGTTTTGTAAATATGTTAATATGTCGTATTTTAAGACATGGGAACACCAGAACATATTTGAATATGGAGATTGCTTTCAGTGTCAAAAATATCTGAAGTGTGCAAGCATCTTTAACTTGTTTATTGTACTGGAAGGATGAAGCATATGTTTTATCACTCGGTTCATGTAAAAGTGCTGCTTAACAAGGACAAAAAAAATGGATACCAATTGTTTGCTTTTCCTTGTTGAGCAGTGCTACTCATTTTTCAATGTGGCTGGTTATGTTTCCTTAACTGTATAATCTTATCCATGGTTGACAGAGTTAGGGATGCAAAGCTAGTTAGTAGTTTGTCAGTAGCCACAATATAATGTACAACTTCATAAATACTGATCAGTGATGTAACAGTATAATTAGATTGGTCTTCATGATCATATTCTAATTGTTGGCCTCTACTTGTATATGATCTGAAATATACTAATTTAATTAAAATACTAATGCTTGAAACTAAAGTGTGGACCTCCATGGATTCCTGCATAACTTGACCAGTAATTTAGTAAAACATTCTATAGCAAGAAACGTTAAGTGTTAGTAGATGTATGTTCTGTTGGTGTTAAAACGCTCCATAGTGTTCAAGTATGAGTTAAAGGTGCCCATCTGATATATATATATAAGATACTGACTGTTCGTTATACATGCGAGAAGCGGCATCATATCACAACCTGTATCGTGTCTTTCTCTGTGATTTTTCACTGTGTATGAAAGTATCTGTTAACTAAAGCCCATTAAAGTCCTGCCAGCTGTTAAACTGTTTTTGTCACCCAATATTTTACAATTGTGCGCCAATTCTAGAATACAGTCTTGAGAAATTCATTTATTGATTCATTTTACAGTTTCCATGAGATTTTTTTAAAATCTTAAAAATAATTATAATATTAATATATATACCAATGACTTAAAGATCAAGTCCTGCATGTAACTGATTACAAAAATAGTAGCATATTGTAGTCTTAGGATCAGTATAGCAAGGTACGTAGGAGAGTGATGGCATTAATTCGAAGGGCATTTCACTGTCTGCTCAGTTTAGAATTGTACATATATGCCTTTCTTACAGTCCTAAGATTGAAAAACTCATTTTCCACCAGTCCTTTCTAATTTAGTGCAAGGCGTAAAGACCAGTTGGTTCTTTTGTTTGCTATTGCTCCTTTAATGGCAGTTTAGTTGTAGTAAGGCATCCATAGTGTTAAACCTTTTGTTAGTGCATCGGTAAAACGCTGGGCCTTTTTGAAGGTGTGGTACCGTAACTTAAGAGCTGGGGTGGGAAAAGATATTATCTGAGGATCGCTCTCTCTCTCTCTCTCTCGTAACTCAGTTTCAATACCTGTTCAGTTTGCACTCCACATTCCTAATGTTCACCAGTCAACAATAGCTGCACTGCAACGGATGATGCTGTTTTGTTTTGCATTTCTCTCTTGTGCAGTATTTAGCGAACCTTGGTCCTTCTGTTTGATTTATGCTGCACATGTGTTGTACCTTAATTGTTTTGTTAAAAGTTTTGACGTCACACAGTGTTTGCCTGTCACTGTAATGGTCTGCTGTAATCCATCAGTATCCATTTGAGCAAACCAAAGAAACAGGTTTGAGAAATTGCAAGTTTCTCATTTGGTAGAGTACATGCATAATCAAGCAACTCCTTCCCTAACAGGGTTATTCAACCAACGAGTGAAAGCAGATGATAGGTTCACTTCCTATTTGTAACCGCTCTCTCTGTGTTCGGATGTCTGAATTCCAGCGACACTTTTGTTTCCTTCCTCATTTGTTCCGATTTATGAGTTCCACGTGGCTGAAAAGGAAGATGACATTTTAAAATGTGAGCCCCTTTCTAGTTAATAAGGCTTTGTATTCCATCACTCTCTCCTCCTTTTGTCCTCAGTGTCTCCAGAGAAGATGTCTATGGCACTCATTTCACATTCTCTTCCAGAACCAAGTCTCTTATTCTCTTTTGTTAATTTGCAAATTATTTACTTCTTGTAGTTCATTTTTAATAAGTTTAATCTGTCCACTTCATAGAAGAGTTAAGGCTTTTTTGGAATTGTACGTCATGTAGACATCAGTCTCTTGGACTTCATTACTGTATTTAATTCCGAATTGCAGATTTTCGATCTCGGTCTTTACCCTGAAACAGAAAATAGTCTTTCGTTAGTCATCCTGTTCTCAATAAGGGTACCTTCTCCATAAAAACAAACTGTTATCAACAGTGACACAGAGGTTATTAATATGAAACTGATGATTCCCTAAAAGTACATGTAAAGTTTTATGCTATTTAGAAGGAAATTCAAGTCAAACTTTGTGTATTGTACTATTCTGGAATTGTATTGTGCTACAGATGTAATACATAAATACAACAGTTATAAATACTAAGGAATTAACAGTAAAACCCCCATAAAATTAACAGTCATGACTTAATTTGCCACCTTTAACTTCCTCTGGCAATATCAAATATTTGTGGAAAAACATCAATTTTCTTCCACCTAAATCTTTTGTTAGAAAGCGTCCTGAAATTGTTCATATTTAGTTACTAGACATGCAGTCCAGCAACCTACCCCAATTTCCCCAAAGCAGTATTTGGTTAAGCAACTAGTTCAAGATCACATGGTAAACAAATGAAGGATGAGGGAATCAAACCCTGCACTGCAGGAAGCGGCTCATTAACAGCTCGTAGCCTTCATCCTCTGCACGAACTGCCAGTTCTTTGCTTTATTATGCTTGTGTTGTAGAGACGCCTGGGACATATCAGAGGATTTATCCCCTCTGCTTTCTGCAGCCTAATTCCTGTAAATGGTATTCAACCTGGGGAAGGGATACTCCTACTCTTGTGGCAGAAGAAAATCAACTGTGGTATAGTGAGCCTTCATAATCTTAGCCCATGCGTAATTTGTTAGTATTTATTTTACTTTGTAAGCATTACCCATTAAACTAAAGAGCCTTTTTTCAGGAAACAATTTAGATTTTTGGCCAGGTTAAGTGACTTGCTTTGGAATTATACCCAGGTCTGAATCTTGTTTAACTGTTTTTCATAGCCTTAACCCTCTATGTACTGTATGCTTTCAACATAGTTAGATATTTGGTACAAGGATAATTCTTCAGTCTTTACTCTGGCGTATGCATCACAACGTTTCATCCCAATCTACTGTTTACTTCCGCCAGTGGTAGTAGAGCAGAATGCTATTTCTCCACACACTGACTGTAGCAGAGCAGTATATTATTTGTCAGAAAAGTTCCAGAAGAGAAGGCCATTATACTTCAGACATAATAATCACATCTGACATTTAATCATGTTGAAATCCAAATGTGTGTGTGTGTGTGTGTGTGTGTGTGTGTGTGTGTGTGTGTGTGTGTGTGTGTGTGTTGAGATGAGCATTTGATTTGGAATACAAAGACAAAAAATACTACAGATATAGTCGAAGGTAGTTTAACAATTATGAAAGTAAAACAGAACAGTTGAATTATGTATACTGAAGTCAAATGCAGTTGTGAAAGAAATCCCAGCATGCACGTTTTGAGCACAGATGAATTGGCATATTTGCTTTAGTTATGTTAGCATGTGTGCCAGAAACCATCTTTTGTTTAATCCAGTTTAATACTACACAAGATTGCACTAGGTTATAGAAGCAACTACTTGTCTTTTTTGTGTTAGAGTTCCTGCCAACTAAATAACACATTGTGTTACCTTCTACACTTATGGTAACTCATAGTCTAAAACTCCTACATTTCACCACCCAAGTCTGGAAGTCCCTTACACATATTATGTGCATTTTGCATACTGGTATCATCATCCGTCATTAATTAATACAACATAGATTGACAGATTTATACAAAATGAAACCGTGTAACCTGCCAGAAAGTATTCATTTTCTTTTTCAACAGTGTGATCCATTTCACCACTCCCAAATAGTGTAAAACAATGTATTTTCAAGATTTTAATGTTGAGCATGTTAGCGGAGTTGTGGGCTTGTAGCTGAATAGTGGCCTTGAACCAACCCATTTACCCAGTTATAAATAAATAAAAAAGACTTGGCCTATAGCCATGCAACAGGCAAAGTTTGTCGTAAGTGTGAAAGCTGCTGTGAGTGCAGCATCTGTTCTCTGTGAGGAATTCAGGCTTTTGCATCCTTGTAAAAGCGTATGAAAATGCTATGCTTTTGCAGGTTAGAAGTGAAAGGCTTACCCGGATGTGGAAGCGTTGAACATGTTTACAGTAAACTCTCAGTTAACCGGCACCCATGAGGATTGGTAGATACCGGATAACTGTAGTTTCTGTTTGCTTGAGAGTTACTATTAAAAACAGGGCTGACTAATACTGTACCCTGTACTATTTGTTTGGTTTGACTTATTCTCAGGTTGGGGAGAGAGGGAATTTATTCCTATCTTCCTTTTTTTAAACTCTAAAACTCTAAAAACGTAAAGTATGTTTTTGTGGTAGAAAACAAAGTGCAACACATGAAAATTGTACTATATTTCTTAGATTTTTTTTGACGGTTGCTTGAGGTCCGGTTAACTGAGAGTTTGCTGTACATAAACTCTGAATGAGAAGAACATGTTTAACGGAAGAAAAGGAATGGCATATGGGGAATGAAGTATGTAAACAAAAAAAAAATGCCTGAATAGTACCTTACTTAGATGATCAAAGGGCAACTCCTAAGTTTTTAGTTAAGGTCTCTGTTTTTCATTGTGTTTGCTAAGACTTTTATAGAAAAATATCAAAGGCCAACCACCTCTGGTGGTGTAAATGGATAAAGCCTTGACTATTACCCCAGTGAGTCATGTTCAATTAAGTGGCTCAGGCATTTGACAAAGCTGTCGGTGGGGGGGTGAGTGTGGTTGTTTTGGGAGAATGGGGCACAGCAGGTTGCATCCAGTCGCAATTCCTTGAAGAGGCAGTGTATAGGTGTCCAGAAGTCAGGGTTTTGGCTCCCCAAGCCCCTGTCTGATAGTAGCCCTCAGAACATACTCTATAGTATTTTATTGTTTATATTAAAAGTTTGTGCGTTCCAGCTGTGATGGTCGATTTTGTTTTGCTGTTTACCTTGTGTCTTTGTACTTTCTCGACCTTTACTCACAGGGATTACATGTGTTTTTGTAGTAGCCCTCAGAAACAAGTGCATGGGAACTTAACACTGTCAGGGAGACTAGATTACAGGTCCCTTGGGTGATGCAGATAGCTCATTCCCTTGGCAGAGGATGGGTTTTGGCCATTCAAATGTCCTCACAGCTGGGATGTTGATGAATTTAAAAGCAATCCTCGTGACTGCTTAAATGACAACACCCCCCACCCAGCTGGGTTTTGCCTCTTTGGCTCTGGGAATGTTCAGTAGCTATGATGGCAAAAAAGAACACAGAAGAAAGTCTTAAGCCAAAGCCCAAGAGTGACAGGTGTTTAAGTTGCAACTATCGGATAAACATGGAATGTTTAGCCATCTTGACTGTGCCGTGCATTTGTTGTGATTTGTAGCTGCTGCACTGGTTTTAAAGGATTACCTTTACATGATTTTAAGTATTACAGCAGTAATATAGACCCGGTCTTCACACCACAGGCAACTTTACCCCCTTTGCACACTTATTTTGCAATATTACATATTCCTTCTACAAGATTATCCAAACTTCAGACTCTTGTCTTAATAACACTCTTTTCCCTTGTCAAACTTTATATCACCCTTAACTGGAAGGATAGATCTCTACTCACTTGGGATGGATTTAAACAACTTGCTACCAAACATTTACTTGCCCACAAATATCTAAAATACACCCAAAGACTTAGTATACACTTTACTGAATATTGGGATACTTTATTTGATATCATTCTAGCTTAATCTGTTAACTTATTTATCTTGTTGGGCATGAGGCTTATCTGTAAATAGTTTTGTTGTATATAAGTCTATATTACTTTCATTGTTCTGGGTGTGCATTGTCTGTTAACATTTTGTATTGCATTAATAAAAATAAAAAAAAATGTTTTTGGACTTAGATATGCAGAGATGTTCGGTCTTTTTGTTGCTTTTTTTTTTTCATTTCAGACCTAATTAGACTTTAGGAAACATTATTTTAGTCTTTTTTTCATTAGTTTATTGTTGACAGAAGGCAGAGGATAGCATTAAAAGAAAATTATATAATGGTTGTATGGCCGCTGACAGGCAATTTGGTATTTCCAGTGCAGGCTCATTAGAGAAGATGGTGCAAATTCATACCTTTCATGGCTTTGGAAGTGTACTTTGTAATCTGTTTTGCAATGAGCCATGCTTTTTGCACAGATTGAATCTAAGGCAGTACACGTCATTAGAGCAGTAAGTGAACAGAGCTGGGACTGGAGCCCAAGCCTTTTAGCATTAAAGACTAACATACAGATGTCTGTGGTCATACAGCTCCCCTGGACCTGTGAATATTTAGTATATGACCTGTAAGTATGTAAAGTATGAACACTCCATAACACCCCTCCCACCTCTTTGTTTCTTAAGTGAAAAGAACGTTCTAGGCTGGTAACTGTTTTACTACTTTTTTTTTTTTTTTTAACAAGCTCTCAGGATTTATTGCATGTGTTTTGATCGGCAGCAGAGATGACATTAGAATTTCCCACATCTGTACTTTATTTTCTGATTACAGACCCCACCCCTATATATATATATATATATATATATATATATATATATATATGTGTGTAATTTTTTTTTTTTTTTTTTTTTTTTTTTTTTGCTTAGATTCCTGTCTGCTTCGTATATTCTGTCTTTTGGATTTTTGCCTCTCAGAATTCATAAATTAAAAGTCCAAGAACCACTCATCAGAAATTAATAAAAGCATGGGAATGCCAATTTACGCTGCACACAGTGGTAGTTTACAGTATACTCAGCTGCTGTGTGCAGGACTAGAGAATGCATGCCATTCTGTGTTCAGTCCTAAAGCTAGCTTCGATATTCTGATGATAGTGCCCCCCACCCCAATATTTTATAGCAGTCTTTAACTGTGTGGGGAATCCTTGTCTGTTTGTGATTTCTTTAATTGTTGCTGAAAAAAATACAGTGAACTCTTTTAACAGAACTGAAGTGAATAGTATCTCGGGCCAGAATGTATCAGATTACTAGCGCCGGCAGACAGTGCGAGTTGCTGCTGCTTGATTTCAGAGGAAAGTTTTTTCTGAACTGGAAGTAGAATGGGGTTTGGAGCATTTAGGAGAAAAGTCAGAGATTGTTTATTGCCATCTTGCACATTGTTTGATCAAGTTGCATGTTTATTTGAATTCATAGAGGTTTTTATTGTATTTTTCCTGAATTGTGGCTTCTGTGCGGGAGGAAGGGTGACAGTATACCCCATACAAACAGCTGTCATTGCCTAAAATGTCCCATGCTTACCTCATGCTGGTTGAGATTGCCCTGGTGCCAGCGTTAATATGTCATATAAGATGAGTGCATGGCATTTCTCAGTTAAGCAGGAGGTAGCTCAGTGCACACTGCTGGCTAAACCTAACCCCTAGGTCTTGTCACTCTTGTATATCCCATTTGCCGTACAAAGAAACATCAAAAAATGTCTGCCTGTCCTGATTCTTCAGTTTTTATAATTCTTGTCTGCTGCTGCTTTGTCCTTCAGTCAGATAGCAACAGGGTGCAGCTTCTGTTTAACACCTGAGGTGTAGAACGTATGTACATTACTGTACAGTAACGTCACTCCTGGGGTGGAGTCAAGTACAGATAAAATCTTTGTGGACCCCCCCACAGCATGATATTAAGTGATAGCACAGTCCTGGAGCATTTCAGTGCCATTGTGGGCGTGGCTCACTTCCAGCAATTGTTGCCTTCTGTATCTGATCTAGACACTGATGGTATCGGTGCTATTTTTTGTGCAAGTGCAGCTCTGTAATCAGTCTGCGCTCATGAATATTGTAATCCTTTACTGTTGTACAACTGGCATTCACACTTTCTGTTTTGCTGGTTATATCCATAACTTGCCAGATTACTGCCTTGTTCATTAATGTTTTACAGTTGCTAAAGGCTTTGATTGCCTTTTCTTGGCCCAGTGTTTGTAGTGTCTTGTGGAATGGTTCATTATTTTGTCCCCAGCCTGATGTCAGCTCAGATAAACCTACCCCCATACATTCAGGCCCCTTGATGCAGTAGGGAATCAGATATGTGAGAATTAAGTCACTAGATGTTTGCATATGGGGATTATTTTAATTGGTATGGCATAGCAAATAACCTATATTGCTTCATGGTATACAGCAATACTAGCAGCTCAGAAACAACTGTTGGAGTTTTCTACTTTGTGTACTATCAACATGTCACTGTTTTATATGCACTTAAAAAAATAATTTATTTCTGTTTTTCATAGTATATGCCGTAAGCCCTGGTATTAGTATTTAAGACTTGGGCAGCTAACGTTTTCCAAAGCTGCTGCCCCCCCCCTCCTTTCTGCATTATTGTAAGTTTACTTTATATCTTATTGATGGCAGAAGGCCAACGTATACCTGCGTAGTCTGTCCTTTGAGTACATTTGCATTCTGATTCCCCTTTATCCTTGCTCACCTACCTCTTTTCCATTTGCTCTGTTCTTTTTGCTTGTCATCTTAAATTCCATCTAAATTACCTGTTCTTATAGACAGTTCCATGGGCCCCCGGCCCTCTCTATGAAGATGTGCTGTAAAAGATCCAGGAAGCAGATGCTTCCTACAATCTCCCCCTCCCCAGCCCTCCTTTTCAGGATAACCCTTTCACATCTCTTTGAACCTGTTGTGGATCCATATGCATAGCTGTCAGCCCTCCATCTGTAAAATGTGAAGTACGATTTCCCATAATGTGGAACAAGTGGGCAAATTAATAACAGTTTGCTAACAGCGTAAACTAGGAAGCTGACATTATGTTTATAATGTGTTACTTTATGTTACTTTATGCTTTTAAAAGTTCTTCTGATTGATTAATATGATTTAGTACTATTTGCAATGGATATTTGCTTAAACAATTCTTAACACTGACTGTGTGATGGACCCTTTCAGTGCGATACAGTGGAGAACCTGGACTTTTTAAGACACTGAATGAGGCATGTTCCTCACAATGAAGTAACACTTGAGTGATATACCCAAAAATTATACATTTTTTGTATTCTGAAGTCAAGTGAGAGGAACTCTAGCTACTCTGGTCTCTAGTCACATTCTTTCCCTGTACTCACACACATACTTCTCATGTCCTTCTTCTGCCTTCCACCTGGTAATCAAGTATTAATAAATAATAAATAAATTTCTCATGCTCAGTGTTTTGTTTTCTTGTACTGCATAACTTCTACCTAATGTTACACTTGTTCAACTGCCTTCCTGGCCTGGGTTGTGGTTACCATTGGTCTGTGGGTCAGTCTACAATCTGGTTAACAAAATATAAATAAAAAAATAAATAAATAATGGCCTGTGATGTAGTATATTTTAATGAAATCTTCTTTTAGAGTTGTAGAAACTATAACTTGATTTACTGAATAATTGTCATGTTTATCACTGGGTCCCCTGTGGAAGACCAGAAGACTAGATTTGAGATTTCCAAAGGTTACTTGGTCATTTAAGTAATGGAAGAAACCAGAAAGTTTTTTGAATTAAAAGTACCAGTTATGAGGGTAACCATTTTGCTCTTGAGAAGGCACACTGCTTCTTTCTCATGTTCCACCAAATTAGTTTAACTGATGCTAGCCTGTGTCAGCTATACTTTGCAGACTATCCACTTGCCATAAAAATTAGTAAAAACACGTTCTGGTTCAGTGACATGTTCAGGGCAACTTACTATTTATTTATTATTTAATTTATTTAACATTTGTTTGCCAGGATAGTCCAACTGGACAACAAATGTCTGTTTTCAGCAGAGTCCTGGGGAGAAAAACTCCATAAGTTTACAGAGAGAAGAAAAATATACAAAAGAGACATTACAGAGTAGTAGCATACAGATTGTAGACTTTACAGCCATTAGTATACACTGAAGATATTCCCCCTTTTGGTTGAAAATACAAGTGTACAAAATATACAATGAGAGTAGATAAGAACCTGTTAAAGCATTGCAAGATATTTATCAATTGAATAAGAGTATATAAATGTTTGTTTTCCATATATACATTCAAGCAAATATACATATACACATTATACATACACAGATACACACACACACACACACACACACACACACACACACACACACACACACACACACACACACACACACACTCATATGTAGGTTATTGCTCACACATGGATAGATATAGTTAGTGTGTGTTGTTTGTGTTGTCCAGGACAGATTGGGTATAGAAATAGTGAGTGGATAAGGCTTCAGGGGGTCAATTACAGTTGCAAAGATGGTTTGTGAAGAGATATATTTAAGTAGGCTTTTGAAGGAGGGTGTGAAGTTGTTTAGTCTGAGGTCAGGGGGACGGTTGTGCCATATTTGTGCTGTTTCTTGGGCAAATAGTTTTGCATGTGATGGCTTCGATTAAGGCTTTGTTGGAGGACCAAAATTGTCTATTTGAATTGTAGAAGTTCAGCATGCCAATCAGGTCAGGGGTTTTCTCGGGATAGTACAGAATTAGATGAGCTAAGCTGAGTTGATGGTACGTTAATAGGTTCGGAAATTCAAGCCATTGCAGGGCTTATAGGGAAAGGCAGTGGTGGGATTGTGATTTGGCATTGGCAGCGAATCTACCGTTTTTGTTGTAACAGATGGAAAGTTTATTAAGGTCAGTTTTGTAAGGATTAGTTAGAATTGGGGATGCATAAAGTAGAGTAGATAGGAAATGGGTCCTAGCTATTCCAATTCAAGATTTGGTGGGTAGATAACCTTTACAGCGATAGAGGGGAACTAGCTATTTGTGGACTTTAGTGATGGTTGTTTGTATGTGCTTTGTGAATTTGAGTTGCTGGTCAGTGGTAACTCCTAGCCGTTTAGCCTCAGTGACGAGGGTGATTTGGGTTTTGTTGGCGGAGAGTATAGAGAAGGTAAGGCTGCTCGTTTTAGCAGAGTGAAATAGCGTTAGTTGTGTTTTCTTGGGATTTAGTGTGAGTTGTTAAGCCAGTTCTCTATTTCAGAGAAGGCTTCTATACTTATTTACTTTTTTTTTTCTTTAGGCTTCTTTTTTCTTTAGGCTTCTTTTACTTTTTTCTTTAGGCTTCTTTTACTTTTTTCTTTAGGCTTCTTTTACTTTTTTCTTTAGGCTTCTTTACTAGGTAAATGAAAGTTGAGGGACTCAAACCCTGAACTGCAGGAAACAGCTCATTAACCATTTATCGCCCTACTCCTGTGTGCTAACTGCCAGACTGATGATCAAGACAACTGCCATTTGTGGGGGTTCATTCCTTATCATACTTGCATTAGTATTCTTATCCCAAGTTACTCAGGCTTAGGATAGGAATACTCAAAGCATTCAAAATGCCATTCTGTGAATTTTATGTTTTTAAATTCTTAAGACTGAAATGAAACTTTGAAATGGGTATTACAGAACATATGGCAGATAATGTTTTCTTAAGTTCCACATGATGCAGTTTGCCTTGGAGCTGAAATGGTGTACTGTGGAAGTATTGACAGAATACAGTGTACACTGTCGCTCTTGTCCATTGTGACACCTCATGCAGCTTATGACAAAAATGTGGTGTAGCCTGGCTGTTATCTCACATCATGATGTACAGCTTTAGTGAATGAACTTGGGATCATTCTCCATCTGATCACAAATGGTGTATTACAGAATCAGTTTGAGAACGCCATACTTTCTTACTCTAACTAACCATAATGCATTCTTCTTTGAGTTTTCACATCATGTGGTGATAGAGCTTGATTATAGGGTGTTATAAGTACCTACTGATTAAACGTGTTGTATTTTCACTTGGAATCTAGAGCAGCTCAGAATTTGTAATCAAACATGGACCATTCCTGCTTCTGTCATAGGAAATGCTGTATTATATGGCTGCTGGCAATGACAATAGTGCATTCCTTTTAAGTTGTTCAATGTTGTTTTCAAGACAGTGATGGAAACTGTACATTCATATTTGCACCACGTTATGTTTTTCGGCCAGGCTTTTTCTCATTGTTCACATGCAGTACTAATGGGGCAATTTTTTATCGAACATAGATGTAGTCAAAGCATTGAGAATTTTAAAGAGATAAAAGTGCAAAGAAATAAGATGCAACTAGAACTTTATTAGCTCATTTTTCTGCTGCAGTTGCAGGGTTCTTGTATCTGCCACTGGTGGCCTAGAATTGGATTGACACAGTTGTAGCCAGCTGATCAAATTGTCAGACCTTCTGTCTTTTCCTGGGTGTCGTTTTGGGATTGTCCCCTTAGCACTGCCATTTGGTAACGGGTGCCAACATGCTAAGCACATATGAACATGCTGAGCATGAATGGGAGCATGTATGCTTACTTTGACCTTTCTATTTATGTATTGTTGGTCAGCGAGAGCAAAATAGCACAGAGTGCAACCTAGACATACATTTTTGACCCCATTCTCCTATTAGCAGTCCTACCTTCCTCTCCTAGGGGCAGATGATTAAGGGGAAAGGATAGATAGTTGAGTGTAGAAGCTTTCCCTCCTCACTCTGTTAGTTGAAGGACACATTGCAGTGCCTTCTTTACCAAAGATGTCTCAATGCCTGCTGTGCATGTCCCAGCAAGTCACTGTGTGTTGAAGTACAACATTTGGCCATCTACCAGGTGAAAGTGCTATTACAGGACTGGGGGCCCTGTTACACCACCATCACCAAGGATTTTTGAGATGACATTGGCTGCTTGTTCCCTCACTACCTGTGTGGTTTCTCCAGTAATTTGTCCTGGTTGAACTTAGGTTAATGGGGTTGCAGTCAAGGCTTTCTCTTCTCTGTACTGTACATCCAGCATGTGATTACAGTATTAATCTCGCAGTATATTTTGCATCTGTCTGTAACTGTTGTAGGCTGCCCTACTGAGGAGGACAGCATTTCTGAAAGTGTTTTGGGATGGTTAAAGTAGTCCCAGAGAATGCAGTTTAATTGTGACATTGAAGGCATATTCTGTAGCCCTGCTGCATTTCAACTGCATTGAGCATAAGTTTGTTACCCTTTTATTTTAGTAAACATTGCTGGCATATTTTTTTAATATCTTAATACTGATTTCTCAAAAAGAAATGTACGTTGGAGAATATTATAGATGGTGTGTGAATTTATTCTGTCTTATCTCACTTTAAACCAGCAAAGTGTGATCTCTTGGAAAAGCACATGGTTTCTTGTGTATGGTATGTTATTACGTTTGCACTGTTGACTTTTATAAGTGAGCTGAGGACAGTTTGAATTTAGTCCTTGTTAGGTGTTCCAGGAGAGATGATGTCACGGGTTGCAGCTTATGGATTGTTCTAAAATAAAGATAAACACTGACAATTTTTGCAGTCTGTTTCATTTTTGTAGACTTAGCTAAAGTATATGGGGCTGCAGCTTCAACAATTTTTGGTTTTGTTTATTTGCTGAGACTGACTGATCGTATGTTGGATGGATCTGTAAAAATAGTTAAATTGCTGTTAACATATTGTGAAGGACAGAATTCATCCCAGTGTAGCACGTACTGACATGACATGAATGAGATGGTTTGCACCCATTCCACCCCCCGCTTAAAAAAAAAAAAAAAAAGTTGTGGCAAGGTGGCAGAACAGCAACCAAGGAAAACGTTCTCTCTCAAATCACCCAAACCTATCAAATGCAAATACTCCCCACTGTCAGCCCCCCCCACCACCACCACCACCACCAAACATTAACAGCTACATAAAATTTCTTCTGTTCTGTAGACTCTTAGTCTTTTAGTTGAGAAGCATCCCTGTCTGCTTTCTGGTTTTCTACCTTATATGCCACTAATGCTAAGAAATCTTCCCTTAAACGGGGTAAAGTAACATTTGCAGTTAAGTTTCTAGTTTCAAAGCCATGGTGCCATTAATGTTTTGAAAGTTTCAGCCTGTCCCATATTCAAATTGAAACTGCTTGATACTAGTATTAATGGTATAAAACATCAAAAATCATCCATAGATGAGGGCCTTTTCTTTCTGGTGGGTGTTGCACTTGTTTATTAACTTGTGTCCTTTTACTTTGTATAAAATATTGCTTTATGTGTAGCCTGTGCATGCTTGCTTTATACTATTGGTTTTGACTGTGTGACCTTCCTACAACACTACTCTATCCATTCATACCCCTCTCAGTGTAAAACTTTGTACATTTCAGCCATCCACTGAAGGATGCTAGCATGATTTTTGTTGCCATTTTGTTTCTCCTTTTTTCACTGCCCTTTTCATCATGGTTTTCAAAGCTGAGTGTAGCTCTTCCAGTGAGCATACGCGGATTGTCATAACAAAGACGGATTGCCTAATGTAATAGTAATTTTTTATTTGAGTTCTAGCATCCCTAGAATTTTGCTTATTGTTTCTTTGCGTTAAATGTCTGTTTTTTTATCTGAGTAGCTCATCACAAATCCATAATGTCCCCTTTATTTTTTCTTTCTCTGTTCAGTTATCCATGCAGTGAGTGTTCTGTTGTCTGATTTTTATAAAAATGTGCACAGTACTTAGTTATGCTTTGGTCCAGGGTTGTATGATTACAGTTGTTATGCACTTGGAAGTAGTGTTTCCTGTATGTTGTTTCTGCTTCTAACACTGTTCTGATGGATCTATATTATACATTCGAAGCTTCAAAAGTTCGAACCTCATATGTTCGACAACATATGAGCGAAACTTGAATCTTCGAATATATAATAAAAATGTAAAAAAAAAAAAAACACAACGCTCTGAGCCGGGGGGCAAGCCCCCCTGCATTCCCACCCCCCTACTTAAATATACCAACTCCGAGACCGCACTTCAGTGCAGAAAAGGGACATTTTCCCATTCTGCATGTACTGAGCTCTTGCCTTTCACCTTTGAACTTTTCAAAGTTCGATCATATGGTGTTGACCATATGACATTTGAACTTTGAAACATTCGATAACTTAATAGGGACCTGTTCTGATTTTACTGCTGTTCAGTAAGTATTTCTTTGTAAGCTTGGGAGATCGTGGGTTGTAAGAGGTCTAAAGGTCCATCATTGACCTACCCCATTATCAGGTAGACAGTCACATTTGTAACTCAGGGTCCTACTTGATACAAGGATATTGCCTGTGAATCTACCTTCCGGTCAGAAAACTAAATAATAAGTTAAGCAGCGAGTTAAAAATAGAATAATAGGCAGTGGTTCCATTTGACATAAAATATTTTGTGGGTTTGTTGCTTCTTGTGATGTGCATTCCGAGAGTGTTTACGCAGTATTTATATACTATACTTTAGTGCATTTGTGTGTTTGTGCATTTTGTTTTTTCTTTACATTGATCATTTTTGTAGTTGGTAACACTTTCATTTGGATGTGCATTAGTTGTAAGGTAGTATGTTTCACTGGCCTAACATCTGTTTGCATGTATTTGTAGTTAGATTTTTGCGGTCTTGTAACCAAGTAGTCTAAGACCAGAAGACCCTTTTTTTTAGCTTTAACTTCAAAACTCATATCAAATTGCTTAGTTCATGCCACAAAATATGACTCTGAAAGTATTGCAGTCAGGCCTGGATCTCCACATTTGCTGCTAGATGCCTTTACTGCTGTGTTTGCTTTATATTTTTGTATAACATCCGTTTTGTCTTGTGGTACAAATAACTTTGTGGTGACGTGTGTAATGAATAAAATGCTTTTGTAAATCTAGTATTTTTGTGTCTGAGCAGTGTCTCCTGTCTCGTAATTGTGCATGTTACTGAATTTACAGTTATACAAATGTACGTTGTATGTTCTGATAAGCTGACTTTTGTGTGTTTTTTCATGTTGGCACCATTTGCATTAGTCACTTTTATACCTTTATGCATTCATTATGAGTTGTGATTTCACTTGGTATCCTTACATGTTGTGACTAGAAGAGATGTCTCTGTTGTGCACGTTGTCCTAATTAACGGCGAATTAGGATGACATTTTTAATAATTATGCTGTGCTTTCATTCAGGAATGTGTTTTATGTAATGGTTTTCAGTTCTAGAGTTTCTGTTAATTTAATTTAAATTTTACTTTGCCTTATTATGAAGTACATGTGTCTCACTAAACAGACCCCAGTTATTCTATGTCGTTTTTTAATGTTACATGATGTCCTTTTCAGTAGGCTGCTTTGTGTAGTTTTACATAGGTCTAAATGGCTTTTTATTTTTGTTCTAAGGTAAATGTTAATCTTTTTATAGGAATAGTTCATTTGTTATATTTTAGAAGTTCACTAAGGGTTATGTTAGGATTTGTGTTTTTTTTTTTTTTTTTTTTTAATTTAGTTGTTT